>NC_073253.2:176540000-176547500 GCF_029289425.2 Pan paniscus | reverse complement strand
CCTAACCCTAACCCTAACCCTAACCCTAACCCTAACCCTAACCCTAACCTAACCCTAACCCTAACCTAACCCTAACCCTAACCCTAACCCTAACCCTAACCCTAACCCTAACCCTAACCCTAACCCTAACCCTAACCCTAACCCTAACCCTAACCCTAAACCCTAACCCTAACCCTAACCCTAACCCTAACCCTAACCCTAACCCTAACCCTAACCCTAACCCTGAACCCTAACCCTAACCCTAACCTAACCCTAACCCTAACCCTAACCCTAACCCTAACCCTAACCCTAACCCTAACCCTAACCCTAACCCTAACCCTAACCCTAACCCTAACCCTAACCCTAACCCTAACCCTAACCCTAACCCTAACCCTAACCCTAACCCTAACCCTAACCCTAACCCTAACCCTAACCTAACCCTAACCCTAACCCTAACCCTAACCCTAACCCTAAACCCTAACCCTAACCCTAACCCTAACCCTAACCCTAACCCTAACCCTAACCCTAACCCTAACCTAACCCTAACCCTAACCCTAACCCTAACCCTAACCCTAACCCTAACCCTAACCCTAACCCTAACCCTAACCCTAACCCTAACCCTAACCCTAACCCTAAACCCTAACCCTAACCCTAACCCTAACCCTAACCCTAACCCTAACCCTAACCCTAACCCTAACCCTAACCCTAACCCTAACCCTAACCCTAACCCTAACCCTAACCCTAACCCTAACCCTAACCCTAACCCTAACCCTAACCCTAACCCTAACCCTAACCTAACCCTAACCCTAACCCTAACCCTAACCCTAACCCTAACCCTAACCCTAACCCTAACCCTAACCCTAACCCTAACCCTAACCCTAACCCTAACCCTAACCCTAACCCTAACCCTAACCCTAACCCTAACCCTAACCCTAACCCTAACCTAACCCTAACCCTAACCCTAACCCTAACCCTAACCCTAACCCTAACCCTAACCCTAACCCTAACCCTAACCCTAACCCTAACCCTAACCCTAACCCTAACCCTAACCCTAACCCTAACCCTAACCCTAACCCTAACCCTAACCCTAACCCTAACCCTAACCCTAACCCTAACCCTAACCCTAACCCTAACCCTAACCCTAACCCTAACCCTAACCCTAACCCTAACCCTAACCCTAACCCTAACCCTAACCCTAACCCTAACCTAACCCTAACCCTAACCCTAACCCTAACCCTAACCCTACCCTAACCCTAACCCTAACCCTAACCCTAACCTAACCCTAACCCTAACCCTAACCCTAACCCTAACCCTAACCCTAACCCTAACCCTAACCCTAACCCTAACCCTAACCCTAACCCTAACCCTAACCCTAACCCTAACCCTAACCCTAACCCTAACCCTAACCCTAACCCTAACCCTAACCCTAACCCTAACCCTAACCCTAACCCTAACCCTAACCCTAACCCTAACCCTAACCCTAACCCTAACCCTAACCCTAACCCTAACCCTAACCCTAACCCTAACCCTAACCCTAACCCTAACCCTAACCCTAACCCTAACCCTAACCCTAACCCTAACCCTAACCCTAACCCTAACCCTAACCCTAACCCTAACCCTAACCCTAACCCTAACCCTAACCCTAACCCTAACCCTAACCCTAACCCTAACCCTAACCCTAACCCTAACCCTAACCCTAACCCTAACCCTAACCCTAACCCTAACCCTAACCCTAACCCTAACCCTAACCCTAACCCTAACCCTAACCCTAACCCTAACCCTAACCCTAACCCTAACCCTAACCCTAACCCTAACCCTAACCCTAACCCTAACCCTAACCCTAACCCTAACCCTAACCCTAACCCTAACCCTAACCCTAACCCTAACCCTAACCCTAACCCTAACCCTAACCCTAACCCTAACCCTAACCCTAACCCTAACCCTAACCCTAACCCTAACCCTAACCCTAACCCTAACCCTAACCCTAACCCTAACCCTAACCCTAACCCTAACCCTAACCCTAACCCTAACCCTAACCCTAACCCTAACCCTAACCCTAACCCTAACCCTAACCCTAACCCTAACCCTAACCCTAACCCTAACCCTAACCCTAACCCTAACCCTAACCCTAACCCTAACCCTAACCCTAACCCTAACCCTAACCCTAACCCTAACCCTAACCCTAACCCTAACCCTAACCCTAACCCTAACCCTAACCCTAACCCTAACCCTAACCCTAACCCTAACCCTAACCCTAACCCTAACCCTAACCCTAACCCTAACCCTAACCCTAACCCTAACCCTAACCCTAACCCTAACCCTAACCCTAACCCTAACCCTAACCCTAACCCTAACCCTAACCCTAACCCTAACCCTAACCCTAACCCTAACCCTAACCCTAACCCTAACCCTAACCCTAACCCTAACCCTAACCCTAACCCTAACCCTAACCCTAACCCTAACCCTAACCCTAACCCTAACCCTAACCCTAACCCTAACCCTAACCCTAACCCTAACCCTAACCCTAACCCTAACCCTAACCCTAACCCTAACCCTAACCCTAACCCTAACCCTAACCCTAACCCTAACCCTAACCCTAACCCTAACCCTAACCCTAACCCTAACCCTAACCCTAACCCTAACCCTAACCCTAACCCTAACCCTAACCCTAACCCTAACCCTAACCCTAACCCTAACCCTAACCCTAACCCTAACCCTAACCCTAACCCTAACCCTAACCCTAACCCTAACCCTAACCCTAACCCTAACCCTAACCCTAACCCTAACCCTAACCCTAACCCTAACCCTAACCCTAACCCTAACCCTAACCCTAACCCTAACCCTAACCCTAACCCTAACCCTAACCCTAACCCTAACCCTAACCCTAACCCTAACCCTAACCCTAACCCTAACCCTAACCCTAACCCTAACCCTAACCCTAACCCTAACCCTAACCCTAACCCTAACCCTAACCCTAACCCTAACCCTAACCCTAACCCTAACCCTAACCCTAACCCTAACCCTAACCCTAACCCTAACCCTAACCCTAACCCTAACCCTAACCCTAACCCTAACCCTAACCCTAACCCTAACCCTAACCCTAACCCTAACCCTAACCCTAACCCTAACCCTAACCCTAACCCTAACCCTAACCCTAACCCTAACCCTAACCCTAACCCTAACCCTAACCCTAACCCTAACCCTAACCCTAACCCTAACCCTAACCCTAACCCTAACCCTAACCCTAACCCTAACCCTAACCCTAACCCTAACCCTAACCCTAACCCTAACCCTAACCCTAACCCTAACCCTAACCCTAACCCTAACCCTAACCCTAACCCTAACCCTAACCCTAACCCTAACCCTAACCCTAACCCTAACCCTAACCCTAACCCTAACCCTAACCCTAACCCTAACCCTAACCCTAACCCTAACCCTAACCCTAACCCTAACCCTAACCCTAACCCTAACCCTAACCCTAACCCTAACCCTAACCCTAACCCTAACCCTAACCCTAACCCTAACCCTAACCCTAACCCTAACCCTAACCCTAACCCTAACCCTAACCCTAACCCTAACCCTAACCCTAACCCTAACCCTAACCCTAACCCTAACCCTAACCCTAACCCTAACCCTAACCCTAACCCTAACCCTAACCCTAACCCTAACCCTAACCCTAACCCTAACCCTAACCCTAACCCTAACCCTAACCCTAACCCTAACCCTAACCCTAACCCTAACCCTAACCCTAACCCTAACCCTAACCCTAACCCTAACCCTAACCCTAACCCTAACCCTAACCCTAACCCTAACCCTAACCCTAACCCTAACCCTAACCCTAACCCTAACCCTAACCCTAACCCTAACCCTAACCCTAACCCTAACCCTAACCCTAACCCTAACCCTAACCCTAACCCTAACCCTAACCCTAACCCTAACCCTAACCCTAACCCTAACCCTAACCCTAACCCTAACCCTAACCCTAACCCTAACCCTAACCCTAACCCTAACCCTAACCCTAACCCTAACCCTAACCCTAACCCTAACCCTAACCCTAACCCTAACCCTAACCCTAACCCTAACCCTAACCCTAACCCTAACCCTAACCCTAACCCTAACCCTAACCCTAACCCTAACCCTAACCCTAACCCTAACCCTAACCCTAACCCTAACCCTAACCCTAACCCTAACCCTAACCCTAACCCTAACCCTAACCCTAACCCTAACCCTAACCCTAACCCTAACCCTAACCCTAACCCTAACCCTAACCCTAACCCTAACCCTAACCCTAACCCTAACCCTAACCCTAACCCTAACCCTAACCCTAACCCTAACCCTAACCCTAACCCTAACCCTAACCCTAACCCTAACCCTAACCCTAACCCTAACCCTAACCCTAACCCTAACCCTAACCCTAACCCTAACCCTAACCCTAACCCTAACCCTAACCCTAACCCTAACCCTAACCCTAACCCTAACCCTAACCCTAACCCTAACCCTAACCCTAACCCTAACCCTAACCCTAACCCTAACCCTAACCCTAACCCTAACCCTAACCCTAACCCTAACCCTAACCCTAACCCTAACCCTAACCCTAACCCTAACCCTAACCCTAACCCTAACCCTAACCCTAACCCTAACCCTAACCCTAACCCTAACCCTAACCCTAACCCTAACCCTAACCCTAACCCTAACCCTAACCCTAACCCTAACCCTAACCCTAACCCTAACCCTAACCCTAACCCTAACCCTAACCCTAACCCTAACCCTAACCCTAACCCTAACCCTAACCCTAACCCTAACCCTAACCCTAACCCTAACCCTAACCCTAACCCTAACCCTAACCCTAACCCTAACCCTAACCCTAACCCTAACCCTAACCCTAACCCTAACCCTAACCCTAACCCTAACCCTAACCCTAACCCTAACCCTAACCCTAACCCTAACCCTAACCCTAACCCTAACCCTAACCCTAACCCTAACCCTAACCCTAACCCTAACCCTAACCCTAACCCTAACCCTAACCCTAACCCTAACCCTAACCCTAACCCTAACCCTAACCCTAACCCTAACCCTAACCCTAACCCTAACCCTAACCCTAACCCTAACCCTAACCCTAACCCTAACCCTAACCCTAACCCTAACCCTAACCCTAACCCTAACCCTAACCCTAACCCTAACCCTAACCCTAACCCTAACCCTAACCCTAACCCTAACCCTAACCCTAACCCTAACCCTAACCCTAACCCTAACCCTAACCCTAACCCTAACCCTAACCCTAACCCTAACCCTAACCCTAACCCTAACCCTAACCCTAACCCTAACCCTAACCCTAACCCTAACCCTAACCCTAACCCTAACCCTAACCCTAACCCTAACCCTAACCCTAACCCTAACCCTAACCCTAACCCTAACCCTAACCCTAACCCTAACCCTAACCCTAACCCTAACCCTAACCCTAACCCTAACCCTAACCCTAACCCTAACCCTAACCCTAACCCTAACCCTAACCCTAACCCTAACCCTAACCCTAACCCTAACCCTAACCCTAACCCTAACCCTAACCCTAACCCTAACCCTAACCCTAACCCTAACCCTAACCCTAACCCTAACCCTAACCCTAACCCTAACCCTAACCCTAACCCTAACCCTAACCCTAACCCTAACCCTAACCCTAACCCTAACCCTAACCCTAACCCTAACCCTAACCCTAACCCTAACCCTAACCCTAACCCTAACCCTAACCCTAACCCTAACCCTAACCCTAACCCTAACCCTAACCCTAACCCTAACCCTAACCCTAACCCTAACCCTAACCCTAACCCTAACCCTAACCCTAACCCTAACCCTAACCCTAACCCTAACCCTAACCCTAACCCTAACCCTAACCCTAACCCTAACCCTAACCCTAACCCTAACCCTAACCCTAACCCTAACCCTAACCCTAACCCTAACCCTAACCCTAACCCTAACCCTAACCCTAACCCTAACCCTAACCCTAACCCTAACCCTAACCCTAACCCTAACCCTAACCCTAACCCTAACCCTAACCCTAACCCTAACCCTAACCCTAACCCTAACCCTAACCCTAACCCTAACCCTAACCCTAACCCTAACCCTAACCCTAACCCTAACCCTAACCCTAACCCTAACCCTAACCCTAACCCTAACCCTAACCCTAACCCTAACCCTAACCCTAACCCTAACCCTAACCCTAACCCTAACCCTAACCCTAACCCTAACCCTAACCCTAACCCTAACCCTAACCCTAACCCTAACCCTAACCCTAACCCTAACCCTAACCCTAACCCTAACCCTAACCCTAACCCTAACCCTAACCCTAACCCTAACCCTAACCCTAACCCTAACCCTAACCCTAACCCTAACCCTAACCCTAACCCTAACCCTAACCCTAACCCTAACCCTAACCCTAACCCTAACCCTAACCCTAACCCTAACCCTAACCCTAACCCTAACCCTAACCCTAACCCTAACCCTAACCCTAACCCTAACCCTAACCCTAACCCTAACCCTAACCCTAACCCTAACCCTAACCCTAACCCTAACCCTAACCCTAACCCTAACCCTAACCCTAACCCTAACCCTAACCCTAACCCTAACCCTAACCCTAACCCTAACCCTAACCCTAACCCTAACCCTAACCCTAACCCTAACCCTAACCCTAACCCTAACCCTAACCCTAACCCTAACCCTAACCCTAACCCTAACCCTAACCCTAACCCTAACCCTAACCCTAACCCTAACCCTAACCCTAACCCTAACCCTAACCCTAACCCTAACCCTAACCCTAACCCTAACCCTAACCCTAACCCTAACCCTAACCCTAACCCTAACCCTAACCCTAACCCTAACCCTAACCCTAACCCTAACCCTAACCCTAACCCTAACCCTAACCCTAACCCTAACCCTAACCCTAACCCTAACCCTAACCCTAACCCTAACCCTAACCCTAACCCTAACCCTAACCCTAACCCTAACCCTAACCCTAACCCTAACCCTAACCCTAACCCTAACCCTAACCCTAACCCTAACCCTAACCCTAACCCTAACCCTAACCCTAACCCTAACCCTAACCCTAACCCTAACCCTAACCCTAACCCTAACCCTAACCCTAACCCTAACCCTAACCCTAACCCTAACCCTAACCCTAACCCTAACCCTAACCCTAACCCTAACCCTAACCCTAACCCTAACCCTAACCCTAACCCTAACCCTAACCCTAACCCTAACCCTAACCCTAACCCTAACCCTAACCCTAACCCTAACCCTAACCCTAACCCTAACCCTAACCCTAACCCTAACCCTAACCCTAACCCTAACCCTAACCCTAACCCTAACCCTAACCCTAACCCTAACCCTAACCCTAACCCTAACCCTAACCCTAACCCTAACCCTAACCCTAACCCTAACCCTAACCCTAACCCTAACCCTAACCCTAACCCTAACCCTAACCCTAACCCTAACCCTAACCCTAACCCTAACCCTAACCCTAACCCTAAC